>NW_024464951.1:0-513 GCF_017591425.1 Ochotona curzoniae | reverse complement strand
CCTCTGATGACAGGAAATATCTTTCAATTCTGAGATTCTTTCTTCTGCTTGCTTCATTCTGTTTTGGAGACTCTCCACTATGCTTTAATTTGCTCGATTGTGTTCTTAATTTCTGATATATCAGCCTTGATTTGCTTTATTGCTGGTGTAAAATATTCCTTGCATTGTTTGAACTCCTGTATGTGCTTCTCATTGTTGATCAGAAGCTTTAAAAGGAGTTTTATGCATTCTGTGTCCCCATTTTCTCGATGTCTTCCTCAGTTAACACTGAGGTTGGCATAGGGTTTTGCTCCTTTGCAGGGGAGTTTTCAGTAATATTTATTGTGCCTTTGTCTCTTCTTTTGCTCTTGGTCATTGTGCTTCTGGTTGGTAGAGTCTTCTCCTTGGGGCAGATTTCTAAGCTGTGTCACCCACAGGTCTGCAGTTTGCTTTTACTTATTGCAGTTGGTACACAACTCTTTGCTTGCAGCCAATTGTACCACTCCCTCAAGCAAGTTCCAAGACTGAGTACCT
>NW_024464950.1:0-1015 GCF_017591425.1 Ochotona curzoniae | reverse complement strand
CATCTTTCACAGCCTTCTCCTTCTCCACTTTGTCCTAATGTTATTAATTGATTCTTTTAAAGGCGTATTTATTTTACTGGGAAGGCAGATATACAGAGAGAAGGAGACACAGAGAAAGAACTTGCATCCATTGGTTCACTCCCCAAGCGGCTGCCAATGGACGAAGCTCAGGTGATTCAAAGCCATGAGGTTCTTCCAGGTCTCCCTCATGGGTGCAGGGTCCCAAGGGTTTAGGTCATCCTCCTCTGCTTTCTCAGGTCACAAGCAGAGAGCTGGATGGGAACTGGAGCAGATGGTAACAAACCAGCACTCATACAGGATCTCAGCACATGCAAGGTGAGGACTAGAGCCACTAGGCTACACTGCTAGGCCCACTATTGATTCTTTAAGGCTCAGCCCCTTTTGTGAAGGGAAAAATCTTCCACCACTGGGTCTGAGTGGATCTGAAGCAAGGAGCAAGAAGTTTCTTCTCTGTCTTCCAAATGGTTGCAGGGTCCTAATGCCATCTTCTACTGCATTTTCAGGCTACAAGCACGGAGTTAGATAGGAAGTGCAGCATCATGGACATAAGCTGGTACCCACATGGGATTCAGACACTTGCAAGGTGAGCATTTACTTATTGTGCCTGGCCCTTGTATCTGAGAATCCAGAATCAAATGAACTATTTTTGGACGATCAAGATAATTTTGAGAAAGTCTGTTAAAGCCAAATTGTATAACTTCCCATAAACATGAATGTTGTTGCGTTTGGCATGGTAGCCTAGTGGTTAAAATCCTCACCTTTCACTTGTTGGGATCCCATATGGATGCTGATTCATGTCCCAGCTGTTCCACTTCCCTTCCAGCTCCCTGCTCGTCCCCTAGGAAACCAGTGGAGCAGTGCCCAATCCTTGGGCCATGCAACCACATGAGAGACCCAGAAGAGGCTCCTGGCTCCTGGCTTCAGATTGGCTCAGCTCAAATCGGTGCGGTCACATGTCTCTATGTCTCTATCTATGTAAACCTGACTTTCCAAT
>NW_024464949.1:0-5233 GCF_017591425.1 Ochotona curzoniae | reverse complement strand
AAGTAAGGGAATAAAGAGAAGAGTACTTGTAGGGCTGCCTTTGGAAAAAATGTCCCTTAGCAAATGGTACTGTGTATAGATTCATACACAGGCAACAAAAGTTAGAGAGGAGAAAAATAAAAAAAACTACTCAACGAACCCAATAACCTGAACTTGAGTTATTTAGGTTTATGGCATTTTGTCCCCTGTTGCTGCTACCTGCAAGTTAGCCAATGGCCAACAGGGGCCAATAATTGGGGATAGTGAAGAGAGTTCACATGCTCTTGTCCTGACAACCAGCTACTTCAGCATTTTAACCTCCAGCCAGCAGACCCTGCAGTTTAGTTTGGCTCACCAAACCTCTTCAGTAAGTGCGCCACCCCCACTAGTGGAGGAAACAAGGGATCACCATACTCCACACACCAGCCGATACAACGCGAGTGCGCCCAGCAGAGTCACTCCTGCACTTCCGCATTATTTTGTAAAAAGATTTACTATATTTTATTAGAAAGTCAGATTTACAGAGAGAAGGAGAGAGAGAGAAAGATCTTCCATCGGATCGTTTATTCCCCACATGGCCGCAACGGATCCAAAGCCACGTCTCCCACGAAAGTGCAGGAGTTTATTAGGGTACAAAGGGTCACGGGCTACAGGGTGAAAGTGGGTAATATCATTGTTTCCACACTAATATAATCATTTTGCCATGTATCTAGGGTTAGGGGAGTAACAAAGGGGAAAGCCCCACCCTACCTCCCACCCATCCCCGATCCCCAACATGAGGCGCGCTCCAAGGGTCCTGCTCATACAGTTTTGATAGTTCATCAGTTCTGGATTGCTGCCAATCTCTCCGTCCCAACCGTAATGAAACCTATTCAGAGTCTACTGGCTGACAGTCTCTTGATGGTTGGGGTTCCAAGATCAGCAGTTCAGTTCGAGAAATATCCAAAGAAACTTCATCTGAGTTGATCCCAGATCTGATTCTTGAGTGAGTTTGCTAGTACAGACTCCAACACTGTTGTCACACCAATCAGCTTATGCATATGCTGGTCGTTGCGATTGCTGGGTCCGTTCGGCTTCCAGCCCTGTCTTCCTTGTGAACCAATGGGTGTTGTAGTCCAGCTCGATTCTACCCACTTCATACTCGGTCTTCATGCAAACCAGTTGGAGCTACAGCCTAGTTGGGGCGACTCCCCAAAACCCCTACCAGTTCTGCCCCCTACCCTGGTTCCCATGCTTGCCAGTATGCACTGCAGGCTTGTCCAGTCTGTCCCACATCCCAATTAGCTCTCGCACACGTCAATGGACATTGAAGCCTGGTTCAACCCAACCAACCTATTATCCAGCCCATACACCCACTGGCAGGTGCCTTTCTGTCAAGCCACCCCTGCTCCTAGCCTGGGTTTCATGCTGTCCAGTGAGGGTGGTAACCCTGAGGGAGGTGCCCACTATTTCCCTACTAGGCCACACCCACTCCCAGAGTATGCAGTCTCCAGGTAGTTTTGGCATTTGACTTGTCAGAATTGGCTCCTAGTACCAGCCTCTGCCAGTTAACGCTGTGGCTAAGCCCAAACACCCCTCAACCCACTCTAATTTTAACTTGCACCAGTCAGAACAGTCAGCTCACCGTGAGGCCCACAGGTGCTATAGCCCTGCCTAGTCTGAACTGCCCCCATCCGCATTCACACTTTCCAATGGAAGTAGTTATCCAGCAGGGGTGCCCACGTTCCCCTGTTGGCTTTGCCTCCTCCCTGATTGTCACATGTGCTGTTTGTGTGCTGCAGCCACATCTGGTACGGCTCATCTCACCTTGGCATTACTTGTTGTGTACTGGTATGTGTTGCAACCGAACCTGGCTCGGCCCACACTCTGTTCTGGTGCTCGGATTCACCAGAAGGTAATGTGAACAGATTCAGGCTGGTCTGCCCCCAACCCATGCCATGTGTATGCCAGTGGGATAATTTTCATTGCCTGTTCTGGGTTGTTCCCTATTGTGCTTCTTGCGCTTACCTGCATGGGACTGTGTCCTGCCAGAGAAGTTGCCCAGGCTCCTCCACCAGAACCTCTCCCAATGCCAGTTTTCGCGCATACCAGTGGGTCCATGAGCCGGCACTACTCAGTTCGCCTGCTATCCTAGGAGGAACAGTGGCTTTTCCTGCCTGGCCTCCGACCCAAGCTGGTTCTTGTTGTTGGATATTTCAACCCATCCATGGCTCTTCCATACCCCTACCCAGCTCACACATGGTTCAGTAAGGGCTGAGACCTAACCTAGTCTGTCACACAACCCTCCCTGGTCCTCCAGAGCACCAGATGGTGTTGGAATTTGGCCTGGCTTGGTGCTTCCCATCCCAGTCCACAATTGTGCCAAGTGAGATTACGATCGTATCCTGATCAGAATGTAGCCTCAGTTCCAGCCCATGCGCTCCTTGGTGGGAAACTCAACCCAGCTAGGGTGTCCCGTTATTTCCCCAACCGGGCCTCTGCCCTGCCATAGAGCAGGTGTAGGCCGGTGGTTGTTCTGTCTCCGCTTGGCAGAGCCCCTCACTTGTCGTGGCCCCTTGGATGCTGTGGCTTAGTGCCTCTGCCTCACACAGATCAGTATGTGCAAGGACCTACCTGGCATGAGCTGTGCTCCAACCTGATTTCTGTTGTTACTTGTGAGTTAAGGTTTGTTCAGCCCTGCCCATTCTGCCCCCTTCCAGTGGCAGCCCGGCCCACCCCACATCTTGTTTAAAGATGCACATTTGGGTGCTGCTGCCTTGACCTACCCTGACTGTTGTGGATTCCTTTACCCATGAGTGATGGCAGATGGCGTGGTCACACCTAGCTTAGACCATTGCAACCCCAGCTTGGGAACTAACCCGGGGGACTTGTATTCCAAAGGGTTGGGCCCACACAACCCCACAGAGCCTACCCCCAGCCCAAGTTCTCTTGTGTGCTGGAGAGTGTCTTGATCCTGCCAAATGTGACCACTCCACACCTCCAACACTCAGTCGGGCAATGGTACCCAACACTGCCAAAGAGGCCCCCATCCATAGCTTCGGTGTGGGCTAGTATGTGGTGATCAGTGATGTTCTATACTAATATCCCATCTCTGTATTCATAATTGAGCTGTTGCATCTGTCTTACTAAAATTATCTTCTGGACACTTCCCCCAAACCATTAGGTCTTGGTCCCCTTGCCTGCTTAAATCTTTCATGACCCTGTCACTGAGAATACCCGAAAATTCACTTTGCACCTACACTCAACCTAGTCTTAGTCATGAGTGACCCCAGGCAGCAACTACATATCTTGAAAACCCCAGAGTTTGCCCTTCCGGGCGGCCAGCAGGCAATGCCTGGCACCATGTGGTGCACTGGCCGCCCTGGGGGAGGCCGAGGACTCGTTCACTGCCTTGTGGCAGTGTCTTTGGCGTGAGTCCCCCGCATTGGGTCCGACCCGGCAGGGGCACCCCCCACAGTAGCCACACTGCAAGGAGCGTCAGTTGCCCCAGAGCCCAAGGACCGAACTCCTCCCAAACTCCCCCAGCCGCATGGTCTTAGCAGCTGGGCGGAGCTAGGAATTTCCACCCAGTTCCCAAGTTCCCTCATGGCGGACTTACCCTGAGGGAAGAGCTCTCTTGGGTCCTGGGGGAGGCCGAGGACTCGTTCACTGCCTTGTGGCAGTGTCTTTGGCGTGAGTCCCCCGCATTGGGTCCGACCCGGCAGGGGCACCCCCCACAGTAGCCACACTGCAAGGAGCGTCAGTTGCCCCAGAGCCCAAGGACCGAACTCCTCCCAAACTCCCCCAGCCGCATGGTCTTAGCAGCTGGGCGGAGCTAGGAATTTCCACCCAGTTCCCAAGTTCCCTCATGGCGGACTTACCCTGAGGGAAGAGCTCTCTTGGGTCCTGGGGGAGGCCGAGGACTCGTTCACTGCCTTGTGGCAGTGTCTTTGGCGTGAGTCCCCCGCATTGGGTCCGACCCGGCAGGGGCACCCCCCACAGTAGCCACACTGCAAGGAGCGTCAGTTGCCCCAGAGCCCAAGGACCGAACTCCTCCCAAACTCCCCCAGCCGCATGGTCTTAGCAGCTGGGCGGAGCTAGGAATTTCCACCCAGTTCCCAAGTTCCCTCATGGCGGACTTACCCTGAGGGAAGAGCTCTCTTGGGTCCTGGGGGAGGCCGAGGACTCGTTCACTGCCTTGTGGCAGTGTCTTTGGCGTGAGTCCCCCGCATTGGGTCCGACCCGGCAGGGGCAACCCCCCACAGTAGCCACACTGCAAGGAGCGTCAGTTGCCCCAGAGCCCAAGGACCGAACTCCTCCCAAACTCCCCCAGCCGCATGGTCTTAGCAGCTGGGCGGAGCTAGGAATTTCCACCCAGTTCCCAAGTTCCCTCATGGCGGACTTACCCTGAGGGAAGAGCTCTCTTGGGTCCTGGGGGAGGCCGAGGACTCGTTCACTGCCTTGTGGCAGTGTCTTTGGCGTGAGTCCCCCGCATTGGGTCCGACCCGGCAGGGGCACCCCCCACAGTAGCCACACTGCAGGGAGCGTCAGTTGCCCCAGAGCCCAAGGACCGAACTCCTCCCAAACTCCCCCAGCCGCATGGTCTTAGCAGCTGGGCGGAGCTAGGAATTTCCACCCAGTTCCCAAGTTCCCTCATGGCGGACTTACCCTGAGGGAAGAGCTCTCTTGGGTCCTGGGGGAGGCCGAGGACTCGTTCACTGCCTTGTGGCAGTGTCTTTGGCGTGAGTCCCCCGCATTGGGTCCGACCCGGCAGGGGCACCCCCCACAGTAGCCACACTGCAGGGACCGAACTCCCTCCTCATTTTTTTAGTTTTAATTTTATGAAGCAAGAGAGAACATTCTCTTTTATTGGTTCACTCCTGCAAGAGCAGAGAGTTGATGCCCGGAACAGGGATCAATCCATGTGTCCCGTTTGGGTGGTAGGTTTCTTTCTTTTTTTTTTTTTAAAGATTTATTTTTATTATTTTTTCATTGGAAAGGTGGATATACAGAGAGGAGAGACAGAGAGGAAGATCTTCCGTCCGATGATTCACTCCCCAAGTGAGCGCAACGGCCGATGCTATGCCGATCCGAAGCCTGGAGCCTCTTCCGGGTCTCCTACGTGGGTGCAGGGTCCCAAAGCTTTGGGCCGTCCTCTGCTGCTTTCCCGGGCCACAGGCAGGGAGCTGGAAGGGAAGCGGGGCTGCCGGGATTAGAACCAGCGCCCATATGGGATCCCGGGTGTGCAAGGTGAGGACCTTAACCACTTGCGCCA
>NW_024464948.1:0-28257 GCF_017591425.1 Ochotona curzoniae | reverse complement strand
AAACCTATCAACCAAAAATACGTTTCCAGTGAAGTTTTGTTTCATGAATGAAGTGACTTTATAAAACAAACACAATATAAAGATTTTTTATCACTATCCAATCAGAATTACAAAGGATAATTAAGGAAATATTGTATACAAAAGCAAACAGACGGGCCCAGCGGCGTGGCCTAGCAGCTAAAGTCCTCACCTTGTACATGCTGGGATCCCATCTGGGCGCCAGTTCTAATCCCGGCAGCTCCACTTTCCAACCAGCTCCCTGCTTGTGGCCTGGGAAAGCAATTGAGGACGGCACAAGACTTGGGACTCTGCACCCACGTGGGATACCCGGAAGAAGTTCCTGGATCCTGGCTTCGGATCAGCATAGCATTGGCCGTTGTGGTCACTTGGAGAGTGAATCATCAGACAGAAGATCTTCCTCTCTGTCTCTCCTCCTCTCTGTATATCTGACTTTCCAATAAATAAATCTTAAAAAAAAAATAAAGCAAACAGGCTACTTTCATTGTGAAAATGTGACTTCTACAGGAAAACAACAACAAACATTTGAAAAAACAAGAAATTAAGAAAAAAAACCAGGACCAACTCATTACCAAGTAATTGTACACTGGATGCAAATGGACTCAATTCTGAGAAACACAGATTAGATGAATGAATTTTAAAAAATAATAAAAGGACCCAGTAATATGCAAAAGGTTGCCTACAAGAAACAAACTTCATCAGTTAAAATAGAGTGCAAGTGAAAGAATGCGAAAAGTTAATAAGCCCAGCATGGTAGCCTAGTAGCTAAAGTCCTTACTTTGCATGCACCTGGATCCCACATGGGTGCTGGTTCACATCCTGGGTGTTCCACTTCCTATTAAGCGGCTTGCAGTTGAGGATGGCCAACTGTCGCCACTTGGGGAGTGAACCAACAGATGGAAGATCTTTGTCTCTCCTTCTCTTTGTAAATCTGACTTTCAATAAAAAGCAAAAATCTTTTTTGTTTTGATTTCTTCATTTGTATTCCAAAGTCATATATAGAGAGAGGAGAAGAAGCAGAGAGGAAGATCGTCTGTCCGATGATTCACTGCCCAAGTGATCACAATGGCTGTAGCTGTGCCAACTCGAAGCCAGGAGCCAGACATTTCCTCCAGGTCTCCCATGGGGGTGTAGGTTCCAGAGGCGTTGAGCCATCCTCAACTGCTTTCCCAGGCCACAAGAAGGGAGCTGGGTGGGAAGTGTAGCAGCCAGGATTAGAACTGGTGCCCATGTGCGATCCATACGTGTTAAAGGTGAGGAATTTAGCTGTTTTGAAACCATGACTGGCCCAAAAGTAAAAAATCCTAGAAAAAAAAAAAAAGATACTCCATGTTAATGGAAATTGAAAGTGAGCAGGGATTCACCAGGCTTATAGTAGATAAAATAAACTTTAAGACAAAAATTGTTAAAAGAGACCATGATCCTACATAATGGTAAGGAGATCAGTTTAACAGACAATATGACCATTGAAAATACATACACAACTAATGCAAGAGCACCATTGTATAAACACAAGTTTAGTAGATCCTAAAGGAGACTTAAGCAGTAATAATAATGGGCTAATTCAAACTCCACTTTCATCTATGAACAATTCAACAAGACAAAAAAGTCAACGAACAAATAACAAACACAATACACACATAGACCATGTGGACCCAACACACTTGTACACTATCCCACCTCATACTTGTAGAATGCACATCCTTTTCATCAGCACATAGAACAACAGGACTGATCATACAGTAGAAAAATAAACAAATCTCAAGACATTAAAAAAGACTGGCTCCTGTCTTAGGTCTGGCCAGGCTCAGCTTTTACAGCCACTGGGAGAGTTAACAAGTAGATGGGATGGAAAATCTCTTCATCTTGGCCACTCTCTCTGTCACTCTTCATTTCAAATACATACAATTAATCATTTTTTAAAAAGTCACTTGAATGAGACACAAAAGAGAAAACAATGGTTGCTACAGAAATAGAATCAGTCAGAACTATTATGAACATATACCCACAAATCAGGAAATCTGGAAGAAACTGATAAATCTACAGGAACATGTAATTTACCTAAATTGAGTCACAAAGACAGAGAACACTTGAACAAATAACTGGTAATGCAATAGCTCAGGACCAAATGCCTTCACTAATGACTTCTCCCAAACCTCCAAGAAACAGCTAATACCAGTTCTTGTCAAACTGTTTTGAATTACTCCAGTAGTATTTTGATAGGCCAACAGGCTCTTTCTTGGCTGAGAAAGAACTTGATGAGAACAATCCCAGTCACAGTAGCTACAGAAATACACACAGGGGCGGGAGCAGTGAAGCAGGCTGATCCTCTGCTGCAGCACTGGCATCCCATATGGGCACTGGCTCATGTCCTGGCTGCTTCACTTCCCAACCCAGTGACTGGGAAAGCAGTGGAGAATGGCCCAAGTCCTTGGGAACCTGCACCCATGTGGGAGACAAGGAAGGAGTTCCTAGCTCCCAATCTCACAATGGCCCAGCTCTGGCCACTGCAGCCATTTGGAATGGAAACTCTATGTAACTCTGCCTTTCCAAGTAAAATAATTTAAAAACGCACACACACACACACACACACACACAACATACATATATAGCCTGAGATAAATGTAAGGATTAGAGGATATCTACAATGAAAATTTGAAAACACTGATGAAAATAAACTGAAGATACCCAACAACAAAATGAAAACAATTCCCATGCTCAAAGATTACAACAATGCAAATTATCAAAATGTCCATGTTACTGAGAGCATTCACAGACCCCACCAAAATGCCAGGGACATTCTAAAAGAACTAGAGAAAGAACTAGAGAAACAATGCTGAATTTCATATGGAAACAAAAAAGGCCTCAATAAGCAAAGCAATCTTGAACAATAAACACAAAGCTGGAGGCATCACAAAACTATATCTGAAGACATCTACAAGTCTATTGTAGCTAAAATAGAGCGATAGTGGCATAAAGACAGAACAACAGAACAGAAAAGAAGCTCCAAAAGTAAACGAATGCATCTATATCCAACTCATCTTTGGCAAAGATGTTAAAAACATTACCTATAGAAAACTCAGTCTATACAATAAAGGATTTTACAAAACTTGGATTTTAAGATTTTGTTTGAAGTACCCTTTATTATATCAAAAAAGTTAAGTATTTAAGGCATAACCTGAGACTTGTGCAAGCCTACACTGACATTCAAATGCTGAAAGATGACCAAAGAGAATAATTTAATGAGGAAAATGCAATTATTTTAGCAAATTAGACTAAATAACTGGATATTCACAAAAGGAAAAAAAATGAACCCTGACCCATACTTAAACCACTATCAAAATTTAATTCAAGATGGACATTTCGAGAGTAAAACATAGGACATTTGGGGTTAGCTATCAGAATAGAAAAATAACCAATACAGAACAATGGATAAATTTGCCTGTCAAATTTCACTGTCAAATAGATGAGGAGAAACATTCTCAACACAAATACTGAGAAAAAGACAAGTAGCCAGACTACATGTAAAACTGCAACTTGATTATAGTTATTAGGTTACTGCAAATTAAAACCAAAATGCAATACGGCCATCTACACTTTATAATATTGAAGTGGAGAAAACACTGACAGGATTGATGTTTCTAATGATGGGATTGCTCACTCGTTCCTTACATTTATATACAGGCAGACACCAAAACTAGTGTGGGGAGCAGTCTAAAGACAGGAACTGTCAACACTCACAGAAACCGTCAGCACTCACAGAAACCACTATTAACCTGCCCATTATATTCCTAACTTCTAAAAAGGTGGCCACAACAGCAGGTCTTCATAAAATTTATGAAAACACACATTATGGAAAAGCTAGGCAAGAATTTCACATCTTTTTTTGGCAGTAAGAGAAGCATTTTAATTTCATATTCCAAGAACTTCCTAAAGTTCTCTTCCTGTTTAATCAGTTTACTGGCTAACAATGAAGCAAAACCTTTAGCAGACTCAAAGTATTACATTTTATCAATACGTGTTTTTATGTCTAAGAGGCTTCACACTTTTTTCTGTGTTCATACTACCACCATGAGCCAAGTGGAGGGACTAGGGTTACCAGACAGACAAAACAGACAACACACAGTGGATCATTCTTGTGAACAGAAGGCCCTTTACTCAAAGTCAAACTGCTCTTTTATAGTCTGCTTGGCCCCTCCCAGCATTTTCCCAAGGCTTAAGCAACACCTAAGCTCCCCCGAGGGGATGTAAAAAGGGGAAGCAGGAAGGTAGCAACTTGCAGTCAAGCCAGGGGCTAAATATATCAGGCCAAGATTGCCCAACCTATTACACCTTAAAAAACAAGCTAAACTGTGGAGTTAACCCTTGGAAGACCAGGGCCTACAGGCTACAGGAAAGTGGGTAAGACCACTGCTTCCACATTCTCTTTTTCTCCTTCCTATATCTGAGGAAAAGGGAAAGACAAAGGAAAAAGCCACACCTACCCTTCCAGTCATCCCAGGGTCCCCCAATGTGGGGCATGCTCCAAGGGCTTTGCTCAAGCGGTTTTGGTAGCTCAACAGTTTTGAATTGCTGCCAATCTCGCCATTCCAAGCACAATGAAATCTCTTCAGAATCCACTGGCTCACATAGTTCACCTTAGTGTCTCGACTTGCCCGGATTTTCACTGCCAACACTTGGCTGGGCTAGCTGATCAATTTGTTCTGTCCTCTGTTGTGGTATCAGGTGTCCTCTGCAGGTTCCCACGTACTATCATATCCTCCATGTGCACCTGGATGGATATGCTGTCCACTGCTCTGTCTGAGACACTGAGGAGCCTCAGCTTTGACACACACACTCCACGGTCAGACCATGGAACCTGCACTTCTCCTCATGGTTGGGGTTCTGAGTCCAGCAGTTTGATAGGGGGGCATCCCCAAACAAAGTTTGTCTGAAGTGATCCCAGACCAGATTCTTGGTGTGCTTGCCAGTACACTGTCCGGTACAGTCCATCGTCCCTATCAGCCTATGCATATGCTAGTCATTGCAATTGTTGGGTCAGTTCTGCCTCCAGCACCATCTTCCACACAAACTAATGGGTGTTGCCGCCCAGCCTGATTCTGCCCACCACACACTTGGCCATGGAAACCAGATGGGGGTGGGACAGGGGAGTGAAGCAGGTAAGTCCAATCTTGAAATAGGCCCCACAGCAAGGGAGGGCCAAGCCTGCCCTGTTTCTAATATCCCTCTGGCTTCTGGTGAGAACTGGCAGGATCCCATGGCAATCTACCAAATCCCTTCTGTGGGACATCCCTGTAAACCCCGAAGAGCCATCACCACATTCTGAGACTCCCAACACCCAAACTCTTGGGCGACAACCACATCCAAACAGCAGCAGCATCCAGGACAGACTGGCAGTGCCTAGGTCAGAGGGAAATTCATTCCCGGGAATCCTCACCCAAGTACCTGCATCCAGCCAAGCCTGAAGCCTGCCCAGCATGCCGCTGCTGCGGGACACAGGTCAGCATTCAGACTTACACATATGGCCATGAGCAGGACCCAGGGCTCCTCACCAGGTCAGGCAAGTGGGACTGTCCCATGTGGCCATCTGCTTCCCAACACAATGGACCAGGGAGACAGTGAGAGGTCACACATTCAAGACAAAACCACTGTCTGTGTAATCTAATCACACTTGGTCTAAGCCCAGGGGTGGGGACTTGGCCAGGCCACAAGCTCCCAAAAGTAGGGTTACCAAGACTGCCTTACACACTGCCTGCTTCTGACAGGTCTCATTCAAGAAGGTCCTGGGACTGGCACGGGAGTACAGTGACTTGTAAATGCTGGCATCCTATAGTGGAGCTCAAGACCCAACAGCTCCACTTCTGATCCAGTTCCAGGCTAATTTGTGGAGCCAAGCAGGGGAAGATAGCCAGAGTACTTGGGCCCCTGGCAATCACCCACATTGGAAATACAGATTTCTAATTGGTAATTGCAGGCCTGCATTTGCTTTGGTCCACCCTCAGTCACTGCAACTATTTGGGGAGGGAGCCAGCAAATTGAGGATTTCTCTCTCTCTCTGTAACTCTACCTTTCAAATCAATACACTAAATATTTTTAGAAATCTCTCTTGTGACAAGAGGTGGTTGTGAGTTCTGTTGTTATTCCTTGTAGATACGAGAGCAGAGCCATGTACTTCCTCCTTTATGGGGACCAGGGGTGCCCAGCCAAGGGACCAGTTGTGATGTCCCACTCCAAGAGAGGACAGCTCTGGCTACACACTCCAACATCAGGCCCAACAGGCAGGGGACACAGCCAAAGGCAGAGCCAGGTACAAGGGGGTGATGCCAGCAGGCTAGGGCCAAGTAGAAGCTTCACCCACTGTGGCTGGGCTTCCTGAGGACCTGAGAAGATGCAGGCCGGCAGGATGTAAGGGGAAGGAAGCCCTATAACTGCTCAGCTGTGCTGGCAGGGCCCTGAGGAGTCCTCTCCATGGGATAAGGAAGGGCAGCACCAGGCAGCAGTGAGGGCTATAGCAAGCCATGGGCGCTGTCAGTGTCTACCATCATTATGAATAGTGGTAAGTCTGTTCTGCATAGCTCAGATGAGGTCCCTGCCTCCTACATGTCTCCCAGCACCTCCTCCCTGGAGACCAAGGTTACCTCACAGGAAACTGGAGAACAAGGCCAGCAACACCCCATCAGCAACACAAAAGGCAGGTCAAGCCAGCCGTTAACTCTGGGTCTATACTAACAATCCTACTCAACAGGAAATGTTGGCTCTGACCAAAATTTATTCTGTGGACAGAACAAAATCCACAGCTGGCCCTGACCCCTGGCTGTATCCTCCATGCTCCCTGAAGCTGTGTTTCAGCTGATTGGCCCAGCCTCACAGTGCCACAAGGTACAGGTTCCAAAAACCCCTGCAGATACAACAATCTACAATGTTCAAGTCCCTCATTAGAAATGTTGCTTTTGCTGCCAGTGTCATGGTAAAGTGGGTAAAATTACCTCCTGTGCTGTGGGATCCATATGGAAGGCGGTAAATGTCCTAGCTGCCCACCTATGTTTTAGCTTCCTGGTGATGGCTCCAGGAGAACCAACAGAGGATGACCCAAGTGCTTAGGCTCCGGCACCCATGGGAGGAGACCCAGAGAAAGCTCTTGCCTTCAGGCTAGCACAGAGCTGGCTCTTGGGGACACCTGAGGGACCAACCAATGAAGAAAGAGCGCTCTCTCTCTCTCTCTGTTTGGAACTCTGGTTTTCAAGAGTTGCTGAGTGGAACCCGAGGTGTGAGTGGTTCCAATGGAGCAGTGACGGCATGGCAGCATGAACTGAGGAGAAGGTGCAGGATGAGGGTGGGTGATCGGTAAGGATGGTGCTGGAGCCACAGCACCTAGGGGCCACTGTCATGGGGTCGTCTTTGCTATAGAGATCCCTACATTGGTAAGAGGCTGGCAGCTATGCTTTGGGCACCTCTCCCAATGTGGGTCAGGTCTGGGGGCAGGTCAGGCTGGGCCAGTTCATAGCACCCACTAGGAGATGTGAGAACCAGTATGGGGTACAGGACAGGCTGAGTTGGGTTGCAACATATGCCAGTTCCCTTTAGTGCCAGAACAGGGAGCAGGCCAGGTCAAGCTGGGCTACATGGCAGGCCATGCCAGGCTTAGCCACAGCACCCACCACCACATGTAAGACCTTGGGTGGTGGAGGAAAATCCCAGGAGGGATACTGCAGGGGCTCCCCTGTTAGGCCAGTGTACCCACTGCTGAGCAGAAGACCTAAGACATGGGGCTGACCAGACTTGCCAAGGCTACAACCCTTGTTGGCCTGCATTGAGCTGGGTTAGCAGGAATCAGACGGGGTTAACTGGCTATATCCACTGGGGCATGCATGAGCCAGAGTAAGTGCAGGCTGCTCAGGCTTTGCTGCAGCATCAGTTGGCATGCTGGGAATGGGAACAAATCCTGTGAGACTACATTACAGAACCACCTGGAAAGTATAAGATCTGGGCCTGGAAGCAGGCCTAATTGGGACACTTGGATACCCCTCTATTGGGGTACAGCTCCCACCAGTGAACATAAAAACCAGGGCTGAGGCAGGCCTTGCTGGACAGGTGGTTGTACCTATCAGCAGTAAGTATGGGTGGGACATGGTACCGGTCAAGTGAACTAGGTTGCAGCTCGCACTCATGTGAACAAAAGTCAAATGGGATGCGGGATAGACTAGACAATCTACTGCACATGCGGGCAAGTACAAGAACTAGGTTTGGGGATGGGCCTGGTGCGGTTATTAGGGGTTGCTCTGACTAGGCTACAGTTCCCACTGACTTACATAAGGGCCAAGAGTGTGGTGCACAGGGATGGGCTGGGCCACAGTATCCATTGATTTGTGTAAGAGATGAGCTGCGGACAGAACTGACTCAGAAACTGCAACCACTGGGGGGCGGGAAGAAGCAGCGCTAAGGTGGGTGAACAACTGAGCCAGACTCCACACTGGCTGACACACAAGACTCGGGTCTGGGCTTACCACAGATAAGGTTTCTTTGGGGACTTCCTCCCCATACTCCCAGACTGGACCACTGGACTCAAAATACCAAGCACATGGAAGAACACAGCATCTGTGGTCTGACCGTGGAATACATGTGTTAGAACTGAGGCCCCACACTTGCTAATGGCAGTGCAGTGGATGATATGCCTAGAAGCACATGATAGACATGACACCTAACTGAAATCCTCAGAGGACGTCTGGTACCATGGCAGAGGACAACAGACAGAATAAATTGGACAACTCTCCTGGCCAAGCTTTGACAGCAAGTATCCTGGCAAATTGAGTCTCTAAGATGAACTATTTCAGCCAGTGGACCTTGGAAGGATTTCCTCAATCTTGGAGCAATGAAGTCAACAACATCTCAGAAGTGTCGAAATCACGAGCAGTACCCTTGGAACATGCTCCACATCAGGGACCCTGGGATGACATCAAGTGGCCGTCCTGCATCCCCAGGGTGCTGATGCAGTTGGGCTGCTGGAAGTGGCCCTCCTCCCTTCCTTCCCATTTGACTCAGGTACAGGAAGAAAACAAAACAAGAAAAGAAAGAAAGAAAGTGTGAGAGAGACACAGTGAGAGAAAGAGAGACAGAGACAATGAAAGAAAGAAAGAAAAAAGGAAAGAAACAAACACTTGGAAAAAATGGTCTCATCCACTTTCCCCTGTTCCTTTGACCACACCACAATCAGCAGTCCACAGGTGTATACATCCTTCTCAACTATGTAAACATCAGCAAAATAAAATTAAAAAGAAAAGAACACACAGATCTAATGCATTGCTGTTGTTTCGAATGGATGAGTAAGGACTGGCAAGGATGTTGGAGGCTTTGGTAGGAGATACATTCTCCAAAAGGTGGAAGATAATTAAGAAAGAAAGAATTATACACCAAAGCAAAAAAATCGTACTTTCATTGTAAAAATTTGAATTCTACTAGGAACGTTCAACAAATATCTGAAGAAATAAAAAATTGAAATAAAACAGGAACAACTCACTACCAGTAATCGTAACACTGAATGTAAATGGACTAAATTCTGAGAAACACAGATTAGATGAATCAATTTAAAAAAATTATAAAAGGACACGGTAATATGCAAAAGCCTGCCCACAAGAAACAAAATTCATCTGTAAAAATACAAAGTATAAGTGAAAGAATGCAAAACCACAATAAGCCTGGCATGGGAGCCTATTGGCTAACGTCCTCGCCTTGTATGCACCAGGATCTTACATTGATGCCACTTCATATCCTTGCTGCTCTACTTCCCATCCAGCTCCCTGCACTTGAAGATAGACAATTGTGGCCACTTGGGATTGAGCCAACAGATGGAAGATCTTTGTCCCTTCTTCTCTTTGTAAATTTGACTTTCCAATAAAAAGTAAAAAAAAAAAATTTTTTTTTAATTTGCTCTTTTTATTGCAAAGTCAGATATACACAGAAGAGATGAGAAAGAGAAGAAGATTTTCCATCCAATGATTCACTCCCCAGGTGGCCACAACCGCCAGTGCTGTGCAAATCCAAAGCCAGGAACCAAGGACTTTCTCCAGGTCTCTTATGAGGGTGCAGGGTCCCAATACTCTGGGCTGTACTCAACTGTTTTCCCAGGCCACCAGCAGGAAGCTGGATGACAAGTGGGGCCGCTGATATCAGAACCAGTGCCAATATGGGATCCCGGCATGTTCAAGGCAAGGACTTTACTGCCTTACCACTTCCCCTGGCCTAAAAATAAATAAATCCAAAAAAGAAAAAAGCAAAAAAGATACTCCAGGTAAACAGAAATTGAAAATGAGCAGGGATTAACCATGCTTATCATAAACAAAGTAAACTTTAAGACAAAAATGGTTAACGAGACCATGATCCTACACAATGATAATGAAATCAATTTAACAGACAATATAACCACTGCAAATACATATACCCCTAATGCTAGAGCACCATTTTATAAACAGAAATTTTGCAGATCTAAAAGGAGACTTAAGTTGTATTAATACCAGGTTAATTCAAACTCCACTTTCATCTATGAACAAATCAACAAGACAAAAAAGTCAACCAAGAAATAACAAACTTAATACACACATAGACCTGCTCCAGTCAGCAGAGCCAGTAATTTGGACAGGGAGAGGGTCTGAGGATGAAGCACCAACAGACCAGTCATGGTGGAAGTCTCTCCAAAGCCTCACTTTTTCCTCCTTTTATATTCTTTCGCCCAAGTCCTTTAGCCAGACAATAGCATGCCAATGAGTCCCAGTAGTCCAGGTGCTTTTAGCCACAACCCCATTTCCTGTTACTGCTCAGCTTAACCAGTGCTAATTAACTCCTTCCCTACAACAGACCCAACACACTTGTACACTATCCCACCTCACACTTGTAGAATGGACATCCTTTTCATCAGCACATAGAACACTAAGACTGATCATACAGTAGGCCACAAATCAACTCTCAAGAAATTAAAAAAGACTGGCTCCTGTCTTAGGTCTGGCCAAACTTAGCTTTTACAGCCACTGGGAGAGTTAACAGGTAGATGGGATGGAAGATCTCTTCATCTTGGCCACTCTCTCTGTCACTCTTCATTGCAAATACATACAATTAATCTTTTTTTAAAAAGTCACTTGAATGAGACACAAAAGAGAAAACAATGGTTGCTACAGAAATAGAATCACTCAGAACTATTATGAACATATACCCACAAATCAGGAAATTTGGAAGAAACTGATAAATCTACAGGAACATGTAATTTGCCTAAATTGAGTCACAAAGACAGACAACACTTGAACAAATAACTGGTAATGCAATAGCTCAGGACTAAATGCCTTCACTGATGACTTCTCCCAAACCTCCAAGAAACAGCTAATACCAGTTCTTGTCAAACTGTTTTGAATTACTCCAGTAGTATTTTGATAGGCCAACAGGCTCTTTCTTGGCTGAGAAAGAACTTGATGAGAACAATCCCAGTCACAGTAGCTACAGAAATACACACAGGGGCGGGAGCAGTGAAGCAGGCTGATCCTCTGCTGCAGCACTGGCATCCCATATGAGCACTGGCTCATGTCCTGGCTGCTTCACTTCCCAACCCAGTGACTGGGAAAGCAGTGCAGAATGGCCCAGGTCTTGGGAACCTGCACCCATGTGGGAGACGAGGAAGGAGTTCCTAGCTCCTAGCTTCACAATGGCCCAATTCTGGCCACTGCAGACATTTGGAATGGGAACTCTATGTAACTCTGCCTTTCCAAGCAAAATAATTTATTTCAAAAATACATACAAAAAAATACATACATATACACCCTGGGACAAATTTAAGGATTAAAAGAGATTTGCAATGAAAATTAAGAAAATACTGAAGAAAAACCTGAAGATACCCAACAACAAAATGAAAACAATGGCAAAGAAGAAAGAAAGAAAGAAAGAAAGAAAGAAAGAAAGAAAGAAACAAACAAACAAAGAAACAAAGAAAGAAAGAAACAAAGAAAGAAACAAAGAGAAAACCCAAGTATCATCCCTCTGTCCCAGGGTCTGCACTGGCAGCAAGTCTGACTCAAGAGATGAAGCCAGCAAGCAAACAGTCACTCTGATGTTGGAAGCAGTTCACTATGTTAGCCACTATGTTAAGTGCTAGCTCCCTAAATCACATTTTTTTTTAATGGTGATGTTTACAGAGTTGATGGGGGTGGGAAGGATTGAGGGTTGGGGGAAAGTGGGTGAGATCATTGTTTGCAAGTTTCCTTTTCTTCCTCCTGTATCTGGGAGCAAGGGAGGAGATGAGAAGAGAAGCTGCACTCAGCCTTCCAACTGCCTCAGTACCTGGGGTGGGGAATGGCCACCAAATATCATACCAGGGTCCCAATGGGAAGCATGCTCTGAAGGTTCTGCTCAAGTAACTTTAATAGTTCTGAAATGCTGTTAGTTTTATTGCTTCAAGGATGGGAAAATCTGTCCAAGGACCATTGGCTGACACAGTCCACCTTAGAGTTTCCATTCTCCCAGATATATGCTGGCAACACTTGGCTGGGCTAGTTGTATAGTTTGCTTTACCCTCCTTCCTCTGCTATGGTAGCAGATGTCCACTGCAGTTCCCAGTGGACTGTCATATCCTCCATGTGCATCTGGGTATGCCATCCACTGCTCTGGCTTAGCTACAGAGGAAGCCCAGTACTGATACCTGCACTCCAGTCAGTCCACTGGCCCTGTGCTTCAGCCATGGTTGGAATCCTGGTCCCGTCTGCCACACATCCCATTCAGCTGTTATATATGTCAATGGGTGTTTTAGCCTAGCTCAACCCAACCAACCCAGTTATCCAGACCACACTCATCCCAGTAGCTGCCACTGCTTGGCCAGACAGTCCCACCCGCAGCCCTGCTTCTCATGCTTACCTGTGGGAGTCGCAGCCCATTAGAGAGGAGCCCACAGTTTCCCTACTGGGAGATCTTGCGCCCTCCTGGTGGTTCTGCAGTCTAGCTTGACAGGAGCTGTGCCTGGTCTAAGCATTTGCCAGTCCTGACGCTGTGGCAAAGTCTGAGCAGCCTGCACTTACCCTAGCTCACGCATGCACAGTGTTTATAGTCACTTGGCCTTGCTGGCTTTCCCAGCTCACATGCAGCCCTATGGGTATTGTAGCCCTGCCGAGCCTGGTCTGCCCTCAGTCCCAGGTCTCACTCTCACCAACAGGAACCCATGCTGCCCTCGTAAAAAGGTCCCCCAGGTCTCACATGTACTGGTGGGGGCTATAACCTGGTCTGGAATGGTGTGCCTCACCTTGGCATTTGTTGGATGGTATTGTAGCCTGGCCTGGCAGGGTTTGTACCCAATTCCAGCTCATGCTGGTGGGAACTGCAGCCTAGCCTTGCCTAGCTAGCCCCCAGTCGCAGCCCTAAATGTGAACTGGCTGCTGTTACAGACCGACTAGGCCTGTCCTGCACCCTGCCCTGGTTCTCAGCTCTGCCCGTGGCTGCCAAGAACGGGTCCAGCCTGGCCTGCCCCCATATCTGAGCCACAGGTCTACTGGTGGGTACTGTAATCGGGCCTGGGCTGGGCTGCTCCCTGCCCTGGTTCTTGTGCTTACCTGCAGGGACTGTGTCCTGACGGAGGTGTTCCCCAAGCTCCTCGATCGGGTCTCCTCCGAGTTCTTTCAGAAAAGCAGAAATTACACCATCACACGTGTGTTCTCAAGTAGTCGGAGGTGTTCTGGCTTGAAGAAAAGATGAGACTTGCAGTTAGATGATGATACATTAGGAGACCTTAAACCAACTTGGAACAGGAAAAAGTTGACATAGTGGCAGACTATTCATACTTTACGTATGATTAGATAAAACCATAATATGCAACAGAGAAGTTAGGATAAGTTGACTTGAATTTGAAAAAGAAAAATCTCAAGGAGTTACTTTGGGATGAAACCATCATCCTCACTGCTAACACTCTCCTTAGGGATCCACACAAATGAATCACTGCAACTCAGGAAATCCAAATGCATGGAGTATCTTAATGCATCAATGAAAAGCGTCCTCAGGTGAGACGAATTAAGAACAAAAAAATCTTTCCAAGAAGCTGGAAGATGGCCCCAGTGCTTGGGCCCCTACCACCCTCAAGGCAGACCCTGATGAAGTTCCTGACTTGGGCCTGGTCCAGCCCTGATCTTTGAGCCATTCGGGAACCACAGGGCAGATGAAACATTTGTCTGTCTCTCCTGCTCTCTCTGCAATTCTTTTTTTTTTTTTTTAATTATGTTGCCTTTTTTATTATTTTACAATATATTTCAAAAAATGACCTTACAGATGTCTTACCTGCTCTATAAGACCTGGAATAAAAGAACACTTAGAATTAGAACACAGAGACATTAAGCTGTAATATTCACTTGTACTGAACCATTACTACCAAAGGGTAAGTATTTTTTTAAAATAAGCAGATGTGCGGCTATGCAAAATAAAATACAAACTTGTTAAAACAGAACAGTAAACTTGACTTTAATAGTTATGGAAAGGTGGCTATAGAAAGGAGGTGGTTTTGTTTTCTTTCTTCAACACATCTGGTTCTGGCAGCAAGTTGCATTATACATTTAAAGCAGTGTGTGCCCTGAAAGCTCATAGCTTCTGTTTGTGCGTATAACTTGGGTCAGAGACCAGACACATGGAAAAGCACTGTTCTCAACACCCTCAACATCTCTCCTTCCAGGAGGTCACAATGCTAACAAACTCAAGACTTTCCTTGCTGATGGTACTTAGTAATTGTTTTACTCCAGTTAACACTGGATGCTTTAATATTCTCTAAAAGAGAAGTGATGAAAGCGTGTAGAAACCCTCCAGGGTCCAATTGTCACTTCCCATTCCCCAAGTAGTAAAATAGCAGCTCTACATGTTATAAAGAAAAAGAGAGATAATTCAAATTTCTTATTAGTTTTTAACCATAGTAACTTTACAATGCTTTTAGATTTGGTTGAATTTCCAAAATGAAAATG
This sequence comes from Ochotona curzoniae, assembly GCF_017591425.1. Lineage (NCBI taxonomy): Eukaryota > Metazoa > Chordata > Mammalia > Lagomorpha > Ochotonidae > Ochotona > Ochotona curzoniae. The sequence goes on along the minus strand of NW_024464948.1, from coordinate 13,276 downwards.
TCAGTTGTCAAATATTTTAGGAATTTATTAAAGTATTACATATAACTGATTTCCTTTTAGCTACCCCTCCCCCTCAAAAAAGTATATATGGTGCATGTGTGTGCATTTACTTATCTTACCTTAACTGAAGTTCTCTTTTTCTAGTTGGACATGAGAAACCAGTTTAAGCAACCAACGCTTGCTTTTATTTCTATTATAAGCAGTAATTCAGATCTTTTTTCACTAAATATGACTGCAGCATTTTCATAATAAAATGCACAAAAGGCAATACCAAAAAATGCCTTCTGAACAGGCTTCTGACAGGCAACCCACGGAAGTTAGACTCTACCAAAGTGGCACTACGAGAATACAGGCATCCAGTTTCTTTTCCTTTTTTCAAATTTGTCAGTTATTTACCACAATTATTTTGTCTAGTAGAACACAATTTCATGCTGGACTTAACTCTTAAGAGTTGACATAAACCAAAACTGGACAGCAGTCAACTGGAATCACATTCCAATGGTCTCCAAACATACTTGGCTAAAACACATCTTTTCTTCTCCTTGACTGATTTTGCATTAATTTTATTAAACGTATAGCAAATAACACTGTAAAGTTTTTCTCAGAGCTTTTTCTTAGGGGACTCTGCAATTCTTGCCAACAAGTACCTGGTGAACTTGTAGACAGCGCTGTTCCCGGCTCCCCAGCAGGTGGCGGCCCCGCGCCCTGGCCGCACGCCCGCTGCATCCCGCCGGCAGCACAGAGGCTCGCGCGGCCCGGGAGCGCGCTCGCCCCGCAGCTCGGGCGGCTGGCAGGCGGGCTGGCGCCGGTCGCGTCGGCCGGCAGCAGGGCCCATGTGGAAGCTCCTCCCGGCCGCGGGCTCAGCCCGAGGTAAGGACAGAGAGGGACAGAGGGCCCGGGTTCGGAGGAGCGCCAACGCGGGGAAGGAAGTGGTGGAGGGTCGCTTCCGGTCCGGTCCCCTTACCTTCCGGGGCACGGCGGAACGGGAAGGAAACCGTGGGTCGGGCACGCGCGTGGTGGTCCCGGCTGCGCCGTGGCGGGGAAGGCCGGCTGTCCTCGGCCCCGGGGTTGGGCGGGTGGACGCCCGGCCCTGTCCCGCGCTGTGCAGTGGCCGTGGGACCCCGGCGCTGTGCAGTGGGCATGGGCGGTGGGGCGGCTGGCCCTTCGCTGAGCCCTGGCTGAGGTGGCTGAGGAGAAACCGGTGCACGGAGAAGCTTTCTGTTGTTTCAGACGCGTTTCCTTGCTGTCAGCAAGAGGGGACAGCCCAGACGTTTTCTTTTTGAAAGAGACACCAGAATTTTGCATCTCCGAGTTCACTGGCCTAGATGTGTCCAACACTGGGGCTGGTCAGGCCCAAGCCAGGAACCCCGGGATGCAAGGGCCTCAGTTGCTGTCTGTCAGAGTGCGCCTTGGCGGTGCTGGGCTGGACCCCCTGCACAAACCTGGGATGCTGGTGTCCCAGGGGAGCTGCAGCAAAAGCCAGGCTACTTCACCCTGCCCCTTTCCTGTGTGTCTGCACTTCTCTAGTGGAAGTTGCTAGTTGCCTGCCTGCTGTTTGTGGTCCTTATTGGCTGATAAAAGAAAGGGTAAGCCGGGAAAGCCATGATTGCCTGTGTGCTCAGGGTGTTCAATTGTGAGGCAGTGTTGACTGGCTATGTAAGGAGGATTAAAAAAAAAAAGATTTCTTAATTTCACTTGAATGAGAGCAGGAAAGACAGAGAAGTCCTCAATTCTCGGGATGGCCTCCATGGCCAGAGCTGGACCAGTGCATAGCTGGCAGCTAGAAGCTTGTCTCATTTGCCCTACAATGTGGATACACGGGTGCAGGAAACTTGGGTCATGCTCCACTGCTTTCCCAGCCAGAAGCAGGGAGCTGGATGGGAAGTGGAGCAGCTTGGGGTTGAACCAGTGCCCACATGCGATGCCAGCACTGCAAACTGAAAATTAATATGATCTGGCCCCTGAAGGACTTTTGTAAACACCAATACAGGCATTCCTATGAACTTGGACCAGTGCAAGGCCAGACCATAGAGATTTCAGTTTGTCTCGTGGCTCTCAGGGTTCCTGTGGATGTGTGGAAAGCAGACAGATCTGAGACAAATTGAGTTTGGCACAGCATACCTGAGGAAAGGCTTCATGAATCAAGGTGTGGCCCGAGCCAGTGGAGGTTGAGAGAGCAGTACCCAATGAGACCATCCAGGTCCTCTGAGGTCTTGGCCACACCTTCAGGTGGGTGGCACCAGCATTGCCCACCCATTTCTTAACTAATCAAGAGATCACCAATGGGGAACATCTCACCTGTAGGTTCCTCGCCCAACAAGGAGGGGTCAAGGAAGGCTTAAAATCCTAAAATCCTTTCTCAAACCTTTGGTGTCTCTCTCTCCCTCCTCTTTCGAGAGCACCCCACCTCCCGGCTTCTCTTCCGGAGGTGCTTCCCCTTCCTTCCTTCCCTGCTCCCTGGTCCCTTCGCAAATAAACTTTTCTGTTTGTAACAGATTCCCGGCTTTTTATTTCTATACTAAGCTGAGGAAAGAACCCACCGGGCATTTCTGGTAACACCCAACAGTCCAGCAGACGGTAGGAGGTGACTTCCAGAAACAGCGGGATTGGTTAGTTGCAGCTCACTGTTGGCCTGGTCTGAGTGTGCAGTGAGAAGGCATTTGCCCTCAGGACCTGGTCTGAGTAGGTGACAGGCTGAGACTTAGCCATCTGTTACATGGATAGCACTGCTCAGGGCAGGCATTTGGCACTGTGTAGCAGGGCTAGCCTGGGAGTCCTGTTCAGCCTGTCTCCAGCTGTTGGCTAAAGTGCACCCTTGGCCACAGCTCAGAGTTGAATTACTGCCACCTGTGGACAGACCAAGTTTGAGTCCTGGGCTCAGATACCCTGGATATTTGGGCAGTGAGTCAGAACGTGTATCCCTGTCCCCCAAATAAGTAAAGTAAAAATTTACAAAGAATAGGGGCTGGTGTGATGGCTCAACTAGCTAATCCTCTACTGTTAGCACTGGCATCCCATATGGGCACTGGTCCTTATCCCAGCAGCTCCACTGCCCATCCAGCGCCCTGCTTGTGGCCTGAAAAAGCAGTCCAGAACGACCCAAAGCCTTGGGACCCTGCACTCAATATGAGAGACCTGGAAGAAGCTCCTGTCTCCTGGTCTCAGATCGGCACAGCTCCGTTGTTGTGGCCATTTGGGGAGTGAACTAATGGATGGAAGCTCCAGTCAAGTTCATATTGGGACTTTACTTGGGATTTCAGTAAATGTATACTTTGGGAAAGCAATTCCTTTCACTGTTGTTATTCCTTGAGAGAAATGGTATGCCCTTGCATTAATGTAGGTGATCTTTTGATATTCCTCAATAAGGGTTTAATAGAAAATGGGGGTTTAATTTATGTAAAACTGATTAACATTGAAATAGCAAACTAAAATATTTTCTTGGCATATCATGAATTTTATCCTATATAATGTACACATTTATGTATGTGTGTTTGTGTCTCATTTTATTCCTCTTAGAACCATACAGACTTTTGACTGGCACTGAGTACATCGTTGGAAGGAAAAACTGTGCTATTCTAATTGAAGATGATCAGTCAATCAGTCGAAATCATGCAGTGTTAACTGCTAATTTTGCTGTGACCAACTTGGTATGTTCCTGATTGTATTTTGCTAGCTTGCCGTGAGAGTTGAAATCAGTATATTGCCTTGATGTGAGAGAGAGAGCTGTTTGAGCATTTTATGCTTTTGTTTCAGTGACTTAGAAACTTGGAGAAAGTAGGTTGTATTTGTATTTGTTTACTTAACAACATTGACTGTTCCCTGGTGAGAGTTATTGGGCTTAGCTGTGATACATTCCTGATGCTCGCTCTTAAAGAGAGTATGTGACTGATGGACACAAAGTCTGGGTGTGTAAAGGGAGGCTCCACAGTGGGAATGACAGTTTTCCCGGGGAAGACAACTGTTGCTTCTGATCCACAGCTCTTTTGAATGGCTTGGAAGGTATTTGTTAGCTTTCACCAGAACCACGGGTGATGAGAGTGATAAAAATATGTGAATAAATACGTTCAAAATCATCGTGGTAGGAACAAGAAAGTGAAAGTAAGCAGTTAGTTTGAACAAATGTGACAAATGCACAAGTGATGGATTAGTTTACTGGCATTTAGGTTTTGTGTCTATTTGTGTTGTAGAAAAGCATTATTATAGAAGTTGCAATAGAAAAAATAAAATTATTACCAAAAATCAGAACCTCTAGGCTTTATGCCTTGTTTTTACTCGCCCAGTGTTTACCATGTGCTTTTGATAATGTAAACAAAGCAAAACGAAAACGTAGGACTGAAGCTGTCATGTTATGCATGAAGCAAACTGCTGCCAATCATAAAATTCTCAAGTGTGTGAAATGGAAGGGTTGGGAAAGTCCCAACTGATTTACAGAAATAAAGAAAAATGTGTGTTCCAAGAGTTATAATTCTGAAATTCAGAGATTTTCTTGAAGGGAGATATTTATGTTAATTGCTAATTAGTCCTTTGAAGGCAGCCAGAACAGTAGCTGTCATTCCCTGTGGTGGCAGGATATGCAGCTGTTTATTATTTTACCCTTTTCAAAAGTTACCAAATGTCTCCTGTGAATCATCTCCCCCTGGATTGTATGTGCTTGAGCTGTAAAAGACTTGTAATTACTTCTCTAATTTTCAGAGTCAAACTGATGAAATCCCTGTATTGACAATCAAAGATAATTCTAAATATGGTACCTTTGTTAATGAGGCAAAAATGCAAAATCACCTTCCCCAAACTTTGAAGACAGGGGATAGAGTCACCTTTGGAGTGTTTGAAAGTAAATTCAGGTATGGATTTGTTTATTTAATTTTTGTTGTTAAAGATTTACTTTTACATGAAAGGCAGATGAACAGAGAGAAGGAGAGACTGGAGATCCTAGCCTTCACTCCCAAGTTGCCACAACAGCCAGAGGTGGGCCAATCTGAAGCCAGGAACCAGGAGCCTCTTCTGAGTCTCCCACATGGCTTAGGAGTCCCACAACTTTGGGCTGTCCTTGACTGCCTTCTCAGGCCACAAGCAGGGAGCTGGATCCACATTTGGGAAGCTGGGGTATGAACTGTTGCCCATATGGAATCCTGGTGGAAGCTTAGTGTACCAAACCAATGGCACTGGCCCCACACTTTTTAAATTAGATTAAAGTGGACAATTTTATCTCACAACAATTGAATTTTAAAGCAAAGATAAGGATTATAAGATGAAGTATAATTGACTTCCCGTTTAGCACAGTAGTGAACTCTGTGTGGTTGGTATATTTTGTGGATCACAGGTGGGGGGTGACAGGTGGGTAAAAGTTTGTGTTAGTCCCTGTGAGTTGTGATAGGAGCCTCGTTTGTTTGATGCTTCATAAGTTAAAATGTAATGTTGATGTTGGCCATGTCTTTTTCTTCTTTGGGAACACAAGATTTAGGAGGTAAGAATTTCCTAAGTTACAAATTTATAATGTGTCAAAATTAAATGAATAATATGTTGTAAGCTTAAAGTTGTAAAGTATTGTAAAGTTGTAAAGTCTTTGTAACTGTGATAACGTAACTTTATTGTCATTCACAGGGTAGAGTATGAACCTTTGGTTGCCTGTTCTTCTTGCTTAGATGTGTCTGGGAAAACTGCTCTAAATCAAGCTGTGTTGCAACTTGGAGGACTCACTGTGAACAGCTGGACAAAAGAATGTACTCACCTTGTCATGATGTCAGTGAAAGTCACCATGGAAGTAAGTTGAACTGTGTTCCCATATTAAAACAAGTTCTGGGACCTTGAGTGAACTCACCACAGCACAGAGTTAGCACCATGTGTCTCTTCTGTCAGATTGTCTTCCTCCAGTCTCTGACATTGTCTCATGGTCTCATGCTCCCTCAGTTAAGCTGTAATCACACAAAGATTTCTTTGCTGTATCTTTAAAGCCCTGAGATGTATGGATATGTACCTTCCAAAGATGCTGACTAGTCATTAAAGCAGTGATGTATTTTGGTATATTTTCAGGTTTTGCATTTTCATCAGATTTGATATATCCAAAGGTAATTGAAGAATGGCGTTTAAGATGTGATTTGTTAAACAGGCTGACTGTGCAAAAGATATGTGGGATTGTTTTAGGCTGTGTTTGAAGATGCAAAAACCTTTTGTTATAATTAATTAAATATTAGTGTTATATTCTAATTTATACATAAATGGCTCTTATGTGTGTACATATATGTGTATGAAATAGCTGTCAAAGAGAAAGGCTTTTTGCCCAGATTGAACCTGAAGTTAAATTTGTACCATGGTGAAGTTACCCTGAACAAAGATAGTTTCCTCTTGGAAAATTTAGGACATTGATTTTTTTGCTGCTGCAGCAAGACTAACTTAAAAAATACTCATGTTGATAAACTCACAGGTAATAGATTCATAAAACATTTGTAAAACCAAAATTCATATGCATGAGGACCTGATATTTAAATGTTAGCTCAGCATAATCCCCCTTAAGATATTAAGTTACTTAAATGGAGTAGGTAATGATACATGGGTTTAGAAGGCCTGAAATAAGGTCAAAGATGCTTTGATTGTCTTGGGAGATTTTGCCAAGTCCTCAGAGCTGGACACTTCTAGTACCTGACATGCTAATGACCACCATTAGAGACACCACCATGGAGTGTGCAGCGTTTCTTCTTTGGTGTTTCTGATTGCTTTTTGCGAAAAATAAATAAAATAAAAATAAACCCTGGTCATTAGTTTTGTTGCTCAGCGTTCTCAATGCATAGTTAGGCTTATAGGGTTTTGTTTTGTTTGTTTTGCTTTTGTTTTGTTTAGATTATTGAATGTTAGAACCAGAGGGAAACCTGAGGAGTATTTAGTTCAGCTTTTATATTTTGAAGAGCAAATTGAAGCTTGGAGCAATTACGTGCTTAGCCAGAATCGCGCGTGTTGGCAGTTTTATTCAGTTGTTGATATATCAACCCAGCCATGGCTCTTCCATACCCCTACCAAGCTCACACATGGTTCAGTAAGGGCTGAGACCTAACCTAGTCTGTCACACAACCCTCCCCGGTCCTCCAGAGCACCAGATGGTGTTGGAATTTGGCCTGGCTTGGTGCTTCCCATCCCAGTCCACAATTGTGCCAAGTGAGATTACGATCGTATCCTGATCAGAATGTAGCCTCAGTTCCAGCCCATGCGCTCCTTGGTGGGAAACTCAACCCAGCTAGGGTGTCCTGTTATTTCCCCAACCGGGCCTCTGCCCTGCCATAGAGCAGGTGTAGGCCGGTGGTTGTTCTGTCTCTGTTTGGCAGAGCCCCTCACTTGTCGTGGCCCCTTGGATGCTGTGGCTTAGTGCCTCTGCCTCACACAGATCAGTATGTGCAAGGACCTACCTGGCATGAGCTGTGCTCCAACCTGATTTCTGTTGTTACTTGTGAGTTAAGGTTTGTTCAGCCTTGCCCCTTCTGTCCCCTTCCAGTGGCAGCCCGGCCCACCCCACATCCTGTTTAAAGATGCACATTTGGGTGCTGCTGCCTTGACCTACCCTGACTGTTGTGGATTCCTTTACCCATGAGTGATGGCAGATGTCGTGGTCACACCTAGCTTAGACCATTGCAACCCCAGCTTGGGAACTAACCCGGGGGATTTGTATTCCAAAGGGTTGGACCCACACAACCCCACAGAGCCTACCCCCAGCCCAAGTTCTCTTGTGTGCTGGAGAGTGTCTTGATTTGCCAAATGTGACCACTCCACAACTCCAACACTCAGTCGGGCAATGGTACCCAACACTGCCAAAGAGGCCCCCATCCATAGCTTCGGTGTGGGCTAGTATATGGTGATCAGTGATGTTCAATACTAATATCCCATCTCTGTATTCATAATTGAGCTGTTGCATCTGTCTTACTAAAATTATCTTCTGGACACTTCCCCCAAACCCCTAGGTCTTGGTCCCCTTGCCTGCTTGTATCTTTCATGACACTGTCACTGAGAATACCCGAAAATTCACTTTGCACCTACACTCAACCTAGTCTTAGTCATGAGTGACCCAGGCAGCAATTACATATCTTGAAAACCCCAGAGTTTGCCCTTCCGGGCGGCCAGCAGGCAAAGCCTGGCACCACTTGGTGCACTGGCCGCCCTGGGGGAGGCCGAGGACTCGTTCACTGCCTTGTGGCAGTGTCTTTGGCGTGAGTCCCCCGCATTGGGTCCGACCCGGCAGGGGCACCCCCCACAGTCGCCACACTGCAGGGAGCGTCAGTTGCCCCCAAGCCCAAGGACCGAACTCCTCCCAAACTCCCCCAGCCGCATGGTCTTAGCAGCTGGGCGGAGCTAGGAATTTCCACCCAGTTCCCAAGTTCCCTCATGGCGGACTTACCCTGAGGGAAGAGCTCTCTTGGGTCCTGGGGGAGGCCGAGGACTCGTTCACTGCCTTGTGGCAGTGTCTTTGGCGTGAGTCCCCCGCATTGGGTCCGACCCGGCAGGGGCACCCCCCACAGTCGCCACACTGCAGGGAGCGTCAGTTGCCCCCAAGCCCAAGGACCGAACTCCAGTCTTGTGTTGATTGAACTTAAATACTCTATGTTGCATTTGGATGATCTCATTCACATAGGAAGTTGGGATCTGTCAGATTCCAGTCTTTAGAGATACCCTCAATCTGGTCGCTCCTAACACCTGCATTATTGAAAACATATGTATAAACTGTATAGTTGGATTATTTCCTAGAATATGCCAGCTCTTTCTTATTTTAATTGCCCGCAGTAGTATTTTCTAGTCCTTTATGAGTTTGTGGATGTGTGTTACTTGAGGCTGATAGCTTGATTCACGTTAGTTCACAGTTTCGTTCTCTCTTTATGTGTGCAACAGCTTCCACTGAGCCTAACCAGTTGCTCCTTGATTTACTGTGTTGAAGAGGCTTTATTCTATACTCTTACTCCTTCTGAAAGCAGTAAGGCTCCACAGAAATTTCCATTTATCTCTTAATGTGTATTGCCTCTGCAGGATGGGTTTGATTTCTTCAGCCTGAACGTGTACTTGTAATGTTTTTCCAATTGGAATGCATTTTTAAAGTCTTTGTGTTATTCTGCCTATCCCAAAGGACTACTGTGTCATTGGCTTCTGATAATTGAGTAGTTCTGGTTTGTGGTATAAAACTGAGCAAATATGAAATTCTATTTTACAGATTGTGACTTCGTTTATCAAATTAAGAAAAGGAAAGAAAACAGTTATTAGAAAGGCATGTTTGTAGTTTATAACATGAATGTTTTCTTTAGAAGAAGCTATCATAATGACTATATATATATATATCCACATATATTTTCTTTCTTTTAGACGATTTGTGCACTCATTTGTGGATGCCCCATTGTAAAGCCAGAGTATTTTACTGAATTTCTCCAAGCAGTTCAGTCCAAGAAACAGCCTCCACAAATAGAAAGGTATATTATGTGTTTCTAATTAACAACATATGACAGAAAAGATGAGCGCATTGACTTTCGGTTAACTCTCTGGAATTCTAGATGTGATAGTTGCTGTGTTCCACGTTTTTCTTGTGTGTGTATGTGTTCCATGTTAATGAGATTTTTTCAGTTAGTATGTAAAGAAAGAATACCCCAAATTCTTAATTGGTTATTTCTTCGCTCTGTGAAACAGATGTTAACTGCTAATATATAACAAAAAACTGTTGAAGCATGGTAAATAGGTCAGCATTGCTCATGTGCCAGTGTCGGGGTCATGGGTGAGGTACCCATGGTAGTGGGGCTGCAGCAACCCTCTTGGAGAACCACATATTTGGACCTAAATGTTGACGGCACTGGGCACTGCTTTTGTTACCTCATTTCAAAATGAGATCACTGACACAGTTTAGTAGCTCTAGATTAGTAATTCCATCTATAAAATCTGAGCACATGGCTTGCTCTCATCCTACTTGCTTGTTAAAAGAAATGTTGATTGTTGGTAATTGCAACAAAATGTGGATGATACATGCCAGATTTGTGAGCCACTAGACTTGGAGATCTGGCCTAGACTTGGAGAGGGGTAGTACCTAATACCACCCCAAGTCCCAGGTGAGGGGAGTGCCTCCTGAGGAAGGGGCCATCTGATTGACAAGTAGATAGACCACATTGCATAAGGTAGGGGGCTTTGGCTTCCAGTTGGTGATGCTAAGCTTGCTACTTATGTGTCCTGTTTCACTCTCCCACTAAGAGATTTCCAACCCCTTTTCTTAAGGGCTGCTGGAGGATATACATTTGTCTCATCTTCTGTCGCTGCTTCTTACTGATTAGGTGTGAAGATCTTCATGTCCTGGGTTCAGAAAGCTCTCTGCATCTCACCTAATGGCTACATCTCAGGAGCCATAGAAAACTTAGCTGATTCTGCTGGCTGTGTCCATAGATTACTGTCACTAACTCTGAGAAGTTTCTGGCCTTTTTTGTCTTTGAGGTGGCGTCTGAGGACCTCAGCTGGTTTGTAGGAGCAGGCCGACTCATTCGAGTGCACCTGGACATGCTCCCCTCCTCTGCACTGGAGTCAGCGCAGGCAGCACAGCATGCACTGTGTGTTTCAGCACTAGGACACACAGCCCACTCTGTGCTCCCTGAGATTGGGGATCCTGCCTTGTCTGGGGCCAACCAGTCCCGAAAGCCTGGGGTTCTTGGTGACACCAAAGGCTGTTGGTTGGATCACCCCACATTTCCTGCCATGGGTGCGACTGCCTGTAACCTGTTAGACCCCTAACCTGCTGCCCAAAAGCCATCAGTGCAGCCAGATTGTACGATTACAAGCTTACATTGATTCTATAGAATGACTGGCTATTTCAAATGGCCTTAAGTTTAGGAGTGTTAAGCAAGTTAAGAATTTCCAAAGTATTTTTATCAGCATGTTGTAGTGTTACTAATATTTTTATTTTATAAGGATTTATTTATTCTTATTGGAAAGACAGATCAGGTTTATGACGAGAAAGAGAGACAGAGACAAAGATCTTCCATCCGCTGGTTCACTTCCCAAATGGCTGCAACAGCCAAAACTGAGCTGATCTGAAACCAGGAGCCAGGAGCTTCTTCTGGGTCTCCCAGATGGGCACAGGATCCCAAGGTTTTGGGCCTTCCTCTGCTGATTTCCCAGGCCATAAGCATGGAGCTGGATGGGAAGTGGAACGGCTGGAACACAAATCAGCACCCATGTGGGATGCCAGTGCTTACAAGACAAAGATTTAATCTCTGAGCCATTGCGCCGGGCCCACTCATTTTATTGTTAGAGGAGTAACAAAGTGGTTCATGTTCATAAGCATGTCTTATTGCATACATATGTATGAGCTATGTTTTTATAGGACTGACAGATATAGATTTGTTAATATTGGCATCACCATAAACACATGGTTATGTGTTATGCTACATCACGATGGGTATGAAGTACTGGGTAGTAGTGGTAGTTTGTGATTTTTGTCCTTCTACTTCCAAAAATTTATTTATTTTATTGGAAAGGCAGATTTATAGAGAGTAGGACAGAGAGAAAGATTTTCATTCCACTGGTTCAATGTCCAAGTGGCCACAATGGCCAGAGTTGAGTCGATCTGAAGCCAGGAGCCAGAAGCTTCTTCCAAGTCTCAATGTGGGTGCAGATCCCAAGATGTTGGGCCATCCTCCAAGGCTTGTGCAGGCCACAGGCAGGGAGCTGGATGGGATGTGGAGCAGCCAGGACACAAACTGGCAATCAAATGGGACCCCAGGGCATGCACCGCAAGGATTTAGCCATATGGGATCCCAGTGCTTTCAAGGCAAGGATTTAACCACTGAGCCATTGTGCCGGGCCTCCACATCCTCTTTTGATGTCACCTTCAGCCTGATACACATCCTTTGAGGTCCTGAGTGTGGACATGATCACCAGGGGAAATGCAGAAGTAGGCAGGTGACAGAACCTTAGAGAGCCACTGTCAGCAGGCTTCTGTGGACGTTGTCTGAGATGCTGAGTCTCCTTTGTAGTTTGCTCTTTGCTTTTCTGCTGGCCCCATCCACGTGGCCTTTCATTTTCTGCCCTGGTGGCCCAATGTGGTGCTGACCTCCTCCAGAGTGGCCAGAAGAGGATCAGGGTAAAGCATACACACAGAGGCGGCACAACAGCCTAGAATCACTGCCCATGTTACCTTGTGGATATTTGAAGATCTGGCCAAAGACTATCCAGTGCTGGTGACCTTGAAGGGAAAAGAGAGAGAAAGGAGGGAGGGAGAAAAGTAAAGAAGGAAGGCAGGCAGGCAGTAGTAGGTTTTTTTTTTTTTTAATATTTATTTTTATCTGGGGCCAGGTGTGGTTGTCTAACAGCTAAAGTACTCACCTTGAACACGCCGGGATCCCATATAGGTGCCAATTCTAATCCTGGCAGCCCTGCTTCTCATCCAGCTCCTTGCTTATAGCCTGGGAAAGTAGTGGAAGATGGCCCAAAGTCTTAGAATCCTACACCCACTTGGGAGACCTGGAGGAAGTTCCTGGCTGCAAGCTTTGGATCGGCTTAGCTTCGGCTGGTGCAGTCTCTGGGGTGTGAATTATCAGATGGAAGATCTTCCTCTCTGTTTCTCCTCCTCTCTGTATATCTGACTTTGCAATAAAGATGAAATAAATCTTTACATCATGCATGTGGCATAGGTGGGGGGCAGACCAGGCTGAACCCATTCACATCAACTGCTGGCGAATCTGAGCACCAGCATAGAGTGTGGGTCAGGCCAGTTTCAGTCACAACACATACTAGTGCACATTGAGGAATGCCAACGTGAGGTGAGCCATACCAGATATGGTTGCAGTGCCCAAACAGCACACGTGAGAACCTGGGGGGTCGAGGGGAGGGAGAGGAGGTAAAGCTGACAGGGGAATGTGGGCTCCCCTGCTGGACAACCACTCCTACTGGAGAGCATGAGTTGGGATGGGGGCAGACCAGACTAGGCAGGGCTACAACACCTGTGGGCCTCATGTGAGCTAGACTTGGGGAAGGGCCAGGTTTGGCTGACTGTTCCGACTGGTGCAAGCAAAAATTAGAGTGGGTGAGGGTTAGTTGGGCTTTGCCACATCATCAGATGGCAGAGGCTGGCACTGGAGGCCAATTCTGTTAAGTTAAGTGCCAGAACCACCTGGAGAGTGCACAATCCGGAAGTTGGCTTGGCCTAGTAGGGAAGATAGTGGGCACCTCCCTTGTGGGTAACCACTCCCACTGGAGAGCATGAAAACCAGGGCAGGGACAGGGGTGGCTAGACAGAAAGGCATCTGCAAGTGTGTGTGGGGGCTGGATAGTAGGT
>NW_024464947.1:0-2496 GCF_017591425.1 Ochotona curzoniae | reverse complement strand
AGATTCATCACATCTTCTGCAATTACTTCCTGCTGGTTATGGACATGAGCCTTGCCTGGTCTGGGTTTGGAAATCTCTGTGTCATCTAATGGGTCTATCTCAGGAGTCAGAGAATTTCTGGTCAGTGCCAATGGCTGTGTTCCCAGCATGGTCCTCATTACTCTGCGAAGTTGCTGGATTCTTTTTGCTTTTAGGAGAGGTATTTAAGGTCCTGGTTCACTGGAGTAGCCTGGCTTATTTTTTGTGTGTTCCTGAGAAAGTTCCTCTCTCTTGCAGAAGAGCCTGCTAAGGCAGTGTCCCACATGCAGCTGTGTACACTGAGGTCAGGGCACATCCCAAATATCTGGTCCCTGAGGTCAGAGATCCTGTGGCATCAGAAGCCAACTGAACAGGAAGGCAGGAGCTCCCAACTGTACCAAAACCATCAGTGGGACCAAGAATAAAGCAGATCATGGCAGGGATTCCTGGAAGGTACAACTGACTCACTTCTGGGACTCGGAGGGGACAAAGGGCAGCAACACTCCTGAACCATACCCATGTGGCAAAGGCCCTGGGCTCTAGGCACATTCCTAGCCAGGCCAGTTGCCATGGCAGTCTAAGGGCTGGTACAAACGTCCCAGTCTGCAGGGCTCATCTGGTCGCCAGCGACAAGGTCACCTGTCACACTGTCCTAAGCAAAATGAAGAAAGGAAGGAAGGAAAAGAAGAAGGAAAGAAGGAAGGCAGTCAGGAAGGCAGAAAAAAAGGAAGGAACATGGTATTTTCTAAAGAAAAGACAAAACAAGGCAACGTGCCTGAGCCCACTGTGATGGCTCGATGGCTAAATCCTCACCTTGCAAGAGCTGGGAGCCCATCTGGGAGACAATTCTAATCCCGGCAGCCCCACTTCACATCCAGCTCCATGCTTGTGGCCTGGGAAAGCAGTCAAGGATGGCCCAAAACCTTGGCAACCTGCACCCACGTGGGAGACCCTGCACCCACATGGGAGACCTAGAAGAGGCTCCTGGCTCCTGGTTTAGAATCACCTCCGGTTTGGCCATTACAGCCATATGGGGAGTTAACCAATAAATGGAAAATTTTCCTCTCTTCCTCTCTCTCCTCTTTGTAAATATGCTTTTCCACGAAAAATTTAAAACAATCTTTAAAAAAGAAGAAAAAAAGAAAATATTACAGTCAGAAAGAGAGAGAGAGACAGAACTTCCATCCAGTGGTTCACTCCTCACAGCTGAATCCTCTGCTGCTTTCCCAGGCCATCAGCAGGGAGCTGGACTAGAAATGGAGCAGCTGGGACCTGAGCTGGTGTCCATATCTGACGCCAGTGCCACAGGCAGAGTATTAGTTTGCTATGCCACCCTGCCAGCCCATAACGTTTTTTAACAGCCAGAAGCTTCATCAGGTCTCCCACAAGGGTGGCCAGAGCCCAAACACTTGGGTCATCATGCACAGCTTTTCCCAGGTCATTAGTAGGAAGCTAGATTGCAAGTGGAGCACTGGGACACAAACCAGCATCCATATGGCATGTTGCGGGCAGGGACTTGACCAGCAACGCCACAACACTGGGCCTCTACTTTAGCTTTCAAGAACTGGGAGCCAATGTTGTGGCACAGCAAGTTAAGTCCCTGCCTGTAGTGGTAGCATGCTTTATCAGAGCGCTGCTTTGGGTCCCCGCTGCTCTGCCTGTGACCCAGCTCCCGCTGGTGTGCCTGGGAAGACTGCTTAAAGCTTTTGTAAGGAGCCCAAGTACCTGGGCCCCTGGCACTCATGTGGGAGGCCCAGATGGAGCTTCAGGCTCCTAGCTTTGTTCTGGCCCAGCCCTGCCCATTGTGCCAGGTGGACCAGTGTAAGATTTCACTATTTCACTGTCTTCCTTTGTCACTCTGTCAAAAAAATAAATTGTCAACTAACTGATTTTCTAAAGCCCCATTATCAGATTTACTAAACATGCAATATTATACACACTGAAATTCTTAAGCTCTCACTTTCCCAGCTGCCTGCTGCTCAGTCTATTCTGACATATTTCCTTCATTGTTTAGTAATTTCCAAAACCTTATGTATTTAAATAGCACAGTTTACAGAGAGAGGTAAGGAAAGACAGAGAACTCTTCTATTTGCTGGTTCGTTCTCTAAATGGTTGCAATGGTCAGAGAAGGGCAGGTCCAAAACCAAAGAGCCAGAAGCTTCTTTAGAGTCTCCCACGTGGGTACAGGAGCCCAAGCATTCGGGTCACCTTCGAAGGTTTTAACACACACATTAGCAGGGACGTGCATCTGAAGTGGAGAAACTTGCAGCAACTTGTGCCCATAAGAGAAGCCAGCTAACAGATTGTGCCTAACTTGCCAAGCCCCAGCACCATCCCCCTATTTAATGAGTTTCAACTCTGAGTCTGTGTATCCTGTGATTCTGCCTGTGGGAGTTCTTGGAAGCCAGAATAGAAGGTGTGCTGCTCGAGAGGAGAAACTGAAATGCACATTCCTAGCTTGAGGCTTTTGCACCGTGT
>NW_024464946.1:0-618 GCF_017591425.1 Ochotona curzoniae | reverse complement strand
ACCCCCAGCAGACCCGCACAGGTAGAAGCCACGGACCCCAGTATCCTTGACCGTTTAAAAATTTTTTTTTTTTTAATTTTTGATGATGTCTATGTCGTTGATTAGGTGGGAAGGGTTGAGGATTCGGGATATATAGGTGAGAACATTGTTTCTAAACTTTTTCTTCATCCTATTACTGGGATTGGGATGGTGGGGAAGAGGGGATATAAGGGGAGAAGTCACACCCGTCTTGCCTCCCAACAGCTTCAGCGCCCGGGAATGGGGAATGGCCACCCAATGTCATCCCATGGTCTCCGATGTAAAGCAAGTTCTGAGGGTTCTGCTAAAGTGGTTTCAATAGTTCTCAAACACTGCTGATCTCACCAATCCTACCATAAAGAAATCCTTGCAAGACCTCACAAAGTCGAGCTTAGACTCGCCATTCATCCAGATATTTGCTGTCAATGCTTGGCTGGGGTAGATGACCAATTTGTTTTGCCCTCCTTCCTTTGATATGGTTCCAAATATCCTTTGAAGGTCCCAATGGACTGCCATATCCTCTGTGTGCATCTGGGTATGCTGTCCACTGCTCAATCTAAGCCACTTTGACACATCCACTCCAAAGTCAGACCACAGATC
>NW_024464945.1:0-2398 GCF_017591425.1 Ochotona curzoniae | reverse complement strand
GTGGTTCTGTAGTGCTGATGAAAAGGATGTGCATTCTACAAGTATGAGGTGTGATAGTGTACAAGTGTGTTGGGTCTGTTGTAGGGAAGGAGTTAATTAGCACTGGTTAAGCTGAGCAGTAACAGGAAATGGGGTTGTGGCTAAAAGCACCTGGACTAATGGGACTCATTGGCATGTTGTTGTCTGGCTAAAGGACTTGGGGTAAAGAATATTGAATTAAGGAAAAAGGGAGGCTTTGGAGAGACTTCTACCATGACTGGTCTCTTGGTGCTTCTGCCTCAGACCCTCTCCCTGTCCAAATTACTGGCTCTGCTGACAGGAGCAGGCTCCACTTGGTCCTTGTGTGTATTGAGTTTGTTATTTCTTGGTTGACTTTTTTGTCTTGTTGATTTGTTCATAGATGAAAGTGTAGCTTGAATTATCCTGGTATTATTAAAACTTAACTCTCCTTTTAGATCTACTAAATTTGTTTATTAAATGGTGCTCTAGCATTAGGGGTATATGTACTTGCAGTGGTTATATTGTCTGTTAAATTGATTTCATTATCATTGTGTAGGATCATGGTCTCGTTAACCATGTTTGTCTTAAAGTTTACTTTGTTTATGATAAGCATGGTTAATCCCTGCTCATTTTCAATTTCTATTTACCTGGAGTATATTTTTTGCTTCTTTTTTTTTCGATTTATTTACTTTTGGGCCAGGGGAAGTGTTAAGGCAATTAAGTCCTTACCTTGGACATGCTGGGATCCCATATTGGCACTGGTTCTGATCCCAGCAGCCCCACTTCTCATCCAGCTTCCTGCTGGTGGCCTGGGAAAACAGTTGAGTACAGCCCAGAGCATTGGGACCCTGCACCCTCATAAGAGACCTGGAGAAAGTTCTTGGTTCCTGGTTTTGAATTTGCACAGCACTGGCGGTTGTGGCCACCTGGGGAGTGAATCATTGGATGGAAAATCTTCTTCTCTTTCTCATCTCTTCTCTGTGTATCTGACTTTACAGTAAAAGAGCAAATTTTTTTTTTTTTTTACCTGTTGCCCATTTAATGTTTTCTTTTTTTTTTTTTTTTTTTTTTATTGTTGCTTACATTGTATTATGTAGTACAGTTTTATAGGCGCTGGGGATTCCCCCCACCCCTCCCATAACCCTCCCCCCATGGTGGATTCCTCCACCTTGTTGCATAACCATAGTTCAAGTTCAGTTGAGATTCATTGCTTGCAAACACATGCCTAGCATAAAGTTCAGCGTCTTATTGTCCAGATAAGTTCAGTGGCCTCTTGGGGAGACCTTTTATGGTCTGAAGATAGGTCTAACAGAGTAGAGATCCGGTCAGTTAAAAGCCCCAACAAGGCCTCAGTGTCAATATACAACATTATGGAATTAATTGACATAGTAATGGGTAGACAATATGTTAAAAATAATGCAAGTTCCATTCTTCGAAACATCTGGGTTGAGACAGTATCAATGACAGGTTCAGAAAATAACCAACAACCAAACAAAAAATTACAGGTTAAATCAAGGCAAACATGTGGTATCTAATCTTTTGGGATTCACTCATTTCCCTTAGCATTATAGTTTCCAGTTGTGCCCATTTAGCCACAAAGAACTGCATTTTGTTTTTTTTAATAGCTGAGTAGTATTCCATGGAGTAGATGAACCAAAGCTTTCTTATCCAATCTTCTGCTGATGGGCATTTCGGTTGCTTCCATGTTTTTGCAATTACTGATTGTGCTGCAATGAACATAGGGATGCATGTTGGTTTGTCGTAAAACAGGTGTTTTGGATATATTCCTAGGAGTGCTATTGCTGGGTCATATGGTATGCAGATTTTGAGTTGTTTGAGTGTTCTCCAGACTGATTTCCATAAAGGCTGTACCAATTTTTTTAAAAAATATTTTTTTGTTTGCTTTTTATTGGAAAGTCAAGTTTACAAAGAGAAGAAGGGACAAAGATCTTCCATCTGTTGGTTCATTCTCCAAGTGGCCATAATTGGCTATCTTCAACTGCAGGGAGCTGGATGGGAAGTAGAGCAGCAAGGATATGAACTGGCATCCATATAGAATCCTGGTGCATTCAAGGCGAAGACTTTAGCCAATAGGCTCCCATGCCAGGCTTATTATGGTTTTGCATTCTTTCGCTTATACTTTGTATTTTTGCAGACGAATTTTGTTTGTTGTGGGCAGCCTTTTGCATATTATTGTGTCCTTTTATTATTATTTTTAAATTGATTCATCTAATCTGTGTTTCTCAGAATTTAGTCCATTTACATTCAGTGTTATGATTACTGGTAATGAGTTGGTCCTGTTTTATTTCAATTTTTTATTTCTTCAGATATTTGTTGAACATTCCTAGTAGAATTCAAATTTTTACAATGAAAGTAGGATTTTTTTGCTTTGGTGTAT